>NC_086363.1:2970789-2993289 GCF_036324505.1 Eleginops maclovinus | reverse complement strand
CAGTCTCCCTTTTCTTTCTGCCATCCCTCTCCCATCTGTCCTCATTCTCTGTCAGGGAGCAGGAAGGTAATGATTCTTCTTGTCTTCAGAGGACGCCGGCTCTCTCATTTTTCATCCCTCCGTCCTTTCGTCTTTCCCCAAAGTGTATAGGTTTTGTCGGAGAGGGCGAGCATCGTACAAGCTTTGTTTTCGCCTTCGCCATGTGAGCGTTCACAAGCTTCACCTCTGACGCGCAACACTAGGATTAATGAAAAGATATGAGAAGTATCCGAGGAAGGATGGATGGAACAGAAACACTGGTGGCAACAGAAGCTTAGCTGTTGGAGATAACACTGTTTCAATGTAAGATTTCCCTCTCTGCGGCAAGCCAACCACCTACAGTACATTTCACAAGGCCTGTCCACTACTGCTCTTTCTTTAGCTCCTCTTCCCCCTCCTCCTCCTCCTCCTCTGCTCACACTCGTGTTTCATAGAGGCCTCAAGAGACGCTGCTGAGCCATCTGCTAACTCTCCATGCTTCTAAATAGAAACAAACTCCTCGGCGGACTACGCTCATCATCTCCGAGATCATCGGACTTTGCTCTCGCGACCTCGCGGACCTCGATGTGATGCTGTCTCCGTTTGTCTCGTCCTCCCATCTGGACGCTCACACCCATCCTTGGTCTGGTAACAAGCAGATCTTAGCACATTGCTTGATTCCTCTCTGACAGCATGACCCTGAACAAGCTGTCTCAGTCACTAGAAATACGCTTTAAACCATCCCGAAGTAAATGCTAGCCTTCGATAACTTCTCTTTAGCCAGCTTTGTACTTTAGGAAAAGATAGATGTCCTTGTAAGCCAGCTAACAATTGTCTTTCCTCACAATTACCTTTGCGTCGGGTTAGCTTTGCACTACAAAATGAGCATGTTTTACTTTGTAACATGCTACAGTTAGAACAACCGTTGCTATCAATCTTCAATAGCAGTAAAAACCTGTTGTATCAAGATAGTGTCCGACCCCTAAAGACTCTATGCATTACATTAAGGCATGAAATATAAACTGGTTTTTCATTATAATACTGTCAGTTCTGCACATTGCACATTGTAAATGCACACATTTATTCCAATTTTAATGTAATTCCAACCATATTCTATGTAAATATTGCTATATTTTTAACGTTATTATAATTATCTTCAAATAGTTTTTTATCACGGCTCCGATTTATGCACCATAACACCGAGACAAATTCCAATATGACAGGCCGGATTCTGACTCTGATTTAACCTCTACTGATACCTCTTCAATCACTCTTGAGGATTAATGAAGAGAACATGATATTGTTTTCAAAGAATATAGAAGTATTCAGGAACTGTGGCAGATGTTAGTTGAATTGAGCTTGAAAAATGCAAATCAGTGTCTTGGTGTCAAAAATATATCCTTTCTCATAATAATAATAATAATAATAATAATAATAATAATAATATTAATAACAATAAAATATAATAATAATAATAATAATAATAATAATAATAATAATAATAATGTAAACTTAATGATGATTGTAGTAGAGGTTAAAAGGATATTTCCCTAATAAAACAGTTAAATAATATAAGTTAAAACCTTTAAAATAAATAAATCAATATAAAATTGTATATTAAAAAGTAAATAATAATCTCCATTTTAAAAAGGAGGGTGTCGCTAATTTAAAAAGATGTCAGGGCTCGTCCGGGGGCATAACACGGGGTGATTCGGTGGGAGACGTGGGTGCCAAACCAGTAAGAGCTTTATAAACCAGTAAAATAGACTGCCCGGCCAAAAGAAAGGTCACCAGCCTGTGGGGGCAGTGCCAGTGATCTGGGGTTGCTGCAGTTGGTCTGGTCTAGGTTCAGCAATGTGCCCAAAGAATGAGGTCAGCTGACTCCCTGAATATACTGAAGGACCAGGTTATTCCATCAATGGATTTCTTCTTCCCTGATGGCACGGGCATGTTCCAAGAGGACAATGCCAGGATCCATCGGGCTCAGATTGTGAAAGAGTGGTTCAGGGAGCATGAGACATCATTTCCACACATGGATTGGCCCCCACAGAGTCCAGACCTGAACCAGATTGAGAATCTTTGGGATGAGCTGGAGAAGACTTTGCGCAGTGGTCTGAATCTCCCGTCATCAGTACAAGATCTTGGTGAAAAATTAACGCAAGACAGAAATAAATGTTGTGACGTTGCAGAAGCTTGTGGAAACGATGCCACAGCGAAAATGAAAGCTAAAGGCGGTCCAACGAATATTAGAGTGTGTGATCTTTTTTTGGCCAGGCAGTGTAGTTGTTAAATCAATTCTAAAGGAGTCACCAATACTTCAAATCAGCAAGACATCCTTTACAGAAGGAGAAAAGGCAGGAAACTGTATAAAAGCTGTTCCTTTTTTCCAATAACATCTATTTCTATAATTGAAGCGTTGTTATTCTGGTCACTCTTTGACCATCTGTACAACACACACACATTGAGACACAGGGTGAGCAGTGAGTGGGAAGGAACCGCGGTGACAAGACAATAGACTGGTGAGAAGTTTCCTGTCCTCTCTTTGTCACTCTGGAGGCGTCAGAGCAGGTGATAATGTGAGATGGATGGAAAACAGGAAGGACGAGACACGACAGCGGTAACTGGATCTGCTGACACCTCCGTCACACGCTCGCTCGCTCGCTCTCTCTCTTCAGGCAGGACAAATGATACAAGTTTAATGTCGACTCCGTTTCTGATTGATTACACTCTTATTGCGCAATACTAATGGCCTTCTGGCTCCAGCAGCACACTTCCTGATATGAAAGTGGTGCAGATATTTGACACATGATATGAATAAGGAAGTGAAGAGTGAATCACATGTTGAGCTTATAGCATCAACCCTTGAAACACTTCATTTTTTCACTTTTGTTTTACTGTAGAATAAGTGTTGATTGCACAATAATGATAGCTATAAAACAATGACACCATCAGCTTTTAGATTGGACCCCTGTGAGCCTCACTGCTGGGAAACTTAAAGCTTGATTTCTGGAAAAAAGGAAGTGTAAAATTATTTTAAAAATAGACATTATATTATATCACAATCCCCGTTATCTATCGGTAGCTATCCACAAACCAAAGACAATCAATAGAACTTCTATGCCCAGTCTGCTCTGCTCTGTTCTTATTGGTCAACCGCTTAGAGATGTCCCGCCCCTTAGCCTATCACGCACAATGTGTTGGAGTGCTAGCCAATAGAAGTGCACGTGTTACAAAGTGACTATGTTACAGAAGTAAACAAAGGAGTCCGAAGGAGTTTCTGGGAGAGGAACACAGGAATTTTAGCCTTTGCAGACCATTTACAAGCACCAAAACCTATATAACACATTAGAGGTGCTGAAAAAAGACCCAAAAGTAGTAAAAGGCTTCTTCAAAGATGCAATAGACATGTCTATACTCTCATAAATGTTGATGAATTACTCTGAATAAGTCGCTTATTGTGAGTCTTTATGCTAAGCTAGGCTAATGAGTGTTTGGGCTCTGTATCTGCCACACAAATTGACAAATGGGTTTAATCTTCTCCTGTTAATGTCCAGGTTTTCATTTGAGGTTCAGCGTTGTCTTTGAGGCTAAACACCAGTTAAATCCAGGGGAATTTAAGGATGAATGAATATTTTATATTATCATTTTTGTACAGTATTTGCATCTATTGCTTTGTTACCAAAATCCGCTTCAAGAATCAAAACACAGTTTCACAGTTTTTTAAAGAGTGAGCACAGTGGATCTCCTGATGTGTCTCTGTGCAGCTGATGACTCAGCATTGTGTCTAATGGAAAGCTTTTAGCTGCCTTAGCTTCCTCCCACAGAGGGAGATAACCCCACAACTTAACACAATACCAAACCTGCAGATTCCTGGCTCACATCTTCCACATTGAATTCACGTCTTTGTTGTGCCTTTGCTGCTGTATTGATGTTTCTCTTTCCTCACCACCCCATCGTCCATTAAAAGTGTGTTGTTGGCTTTCCTGTCTCTCCTCTAAGTGGTCAGCTCAGGAATCTTGTGTACGTTAGGAATAAATATGTTCCTGAGGCCTCGTGCTGCACGCTGAATGATTTATCCCGCCTCCCGGCTCATACACGAGCTGAGGTGTGGTGGTATTGTTGGGTTTGTTAAGGGTTTTTATGAATGATGGTGCTGGGATGATGTTTTTTTATGTGTCCTCGGCTAATATCTAGAGATTAGCAAATACTCTCGAAGACTCATGAGTGCCAATAATCGCTGCCTCTCGCCATCTGTCGAGATGATAATTCATTCCACCTTCTAAAATCTCTCAATTTCTGCTGTTTTTTTGCCTTTTTAATTAATGAGGCTGCTGCTAACACTCTGTCATTCAGACTTATTAAAGTAGTGGTGGTTTTTGCTCATCTTGAAAAGTTACACCAGCATTTTTAGCCTCCATTTAAGACAACCTTCACTATTGTGTATCTAGAGATGTATTTCTGATCCTTCCACCTGTGTCTCTTACAGGAAGTATAAAGGGAGCGACGATAGTGGACGCTCTGGATACTCTCTACATGATGGAAATGTTTGAAGAGTTTGACGCTGCTACGGACTGGGTGGAGAAGAACCTTGACTTCAATGTGGTAAGGAAGTGTGTGTGTGTGTGTGTGTGTGCGTGTGTGTGTCATTGTGATGATCAACTACATTGATTTCACAGAAGCCGCGAGTCTCTTCCACGAGCTATAACTATAGAATAGACTCACTGACGTCAGTGGTAGAGAGGATCCTTGAAAGACCTTTAAGTGTTGACGTATGCAAGACTTGTCACAATGTAGTTCAAGACAAGAGGTGATATAGAACAAATACTTAAGCAGCTACAGTTTCAATAGTTTGTTTTTAGTATATATAGTTTGTCAAAGGTTGCTTTTCCCCAGTAAACATCCTGAGTTTCTTGATTTCCCAGCAGCATTTGAACGCAACATATCATACCAGTAGTTTGGCATAAATCCCAAACACAGATCGCCACGCGTCTGAGTTCCAGCCATAAACGTTTGATCAGAGAAAGCGGGGCACGGTGTTTAACGTCGATTACAACATGATGCAACAGTAGCCTGTTAAAGTGAAAGTGACACATCTCTGTCGAAGCGTCTATATATAATCTGTTGTCTGCCGTGTGTGTAACCAAGCTGCGTCAAAGTGAACGTGACCAGTGTTGCATCGTGCCGTCACCAAAGACAGCACCTGCACAGCTTTCTCATTAAAACTCTGAGTAAACTCTTGAACCGTTTCAAAGCTCCTTGCCAAGGACGTATGCTTCTACGCATGACTCCAAAGGCCCATAAACTATTTATTTAAAGCTAATAAAAATGGAGGAAATTCGTGCTCACCTTGGAAACTTCATGCCAATTTTTTAGACGAAGCCTGAAAGACTTGTTAGCGGATTTATTTGGACTTTAATGGCAAGAAAAAATATCAGACTTTAGAGATGATTTCAGGAATGAGCAAAAGCGTTTAGTAAAGAATCAAACATACATAGTTAACACAGTGACATCACTACGTAACACTTGCGCTTCTGTTGGCTAGCGCTCCAACACATTGTCGGGATAGGCTTAGGGGGAGGAACATCTCTAAGCTGGTTGATCAATCACAACAGTCAGCCAGCTAACCAATCAGAGCAGACTGGGCTCTTGTTTCAGACAGAGGGTGAAAAGAGGAGCTGCAGCACAGGCAGTATGAGAAAAATAAAGAGCTTTCTGAACATTAAAGCATGGAGACATGTCCCAGGAGAGGAAGAAAATACAAAAAAGAAGCTGAAAATGATCATTAAAGGGCCCTTTATGAGATCTGGGATTGAATATTGATTGTGTGTGTGTGTGTGTGTGTGTGCGTGTGCGTGTGCGTGTGTGTGTGTGTGTGTGTGTGTGTGTGTGTGTGTGCGTGTGTGTGTGATCAGTAGTTGGATGGGGGCCTTTATGTTGCCTCACTTATCCGTTCCCCTTTTTAAAAAAACGAGTCACAAAATTATAAATCACATTTTAAACTTCAATTAACTTTAATCCGATATTTTCAAAACTTGCTCATAAAGAATTATAAACGCAATGTGATTTGTATAGTTGGGAAATGATATGATGTACATAATGAGCTGAAGATAGCTGTGTTTAATATTGTATGTGCTTAATGTGTCCTTAATGACGTAACGGGAAACCTCATATAATTCTCCGATGCCTGCTGGATTACATTGTGAGGAACAATTCCTGCAGCCTCTAATGGGCTCTGCTGGTAATGGATCACTACGCCCTTAAGTAAGATGGAACTCTTCCGGTGTTTGATATAAGTGTGCGTTCTAGTTTAAGATTGTTTTCCAGTTTTGATTCCATGACATTTTTTATTTCACGCGTATGGCAAAATAGTAAGCCATTAACTTCCTTTTTCTGAGTGGCTAAGCGTGCAAAATATTACACTGAAGAGTTAGAAATCCTGGGGGAAAATCTAGCATGTACGATGTAGAATCAGTGTAGATATATCTGCAAAAACACACACACACACACACACACACACACACACACACACACACACACTCCCCCTCTTCCCTTTAAAGTGTGCTTTAACTGTAGAAGCGTTGTCGTTATGATCTCCTCGTTAAGAAGAAAACAATGTCTCTAAGTGTCGTTGTGACTGCGAACATTACAGATCTTGTATAATGTTTACGTATAGGACGAGCGGTAATCATCCTTACTGTTCTGCATGCTAATCTGTGGATGCGTAGGCTTCCACACCTGCATTTTCCCAGCCCCCCCTCCCCGTCACTCAAACAGCACCGTCACTGCAGGAGGTCCGTTGTTTTCTGATGTGCTGTGTTCACTCGCTGCTGTGGAATAATGTTGACACTTAGCGATTAGCTTTAGAATAAGTGCTTAATAATGACGAGGCGGTTACTGTGAAGCACCATGGGAAGGCAAGGTCTGTTTAGGTTTCCTAACGTTACTAAAGAAGTGTCTTGATACGTTTAGACATTTCGTCTCACTTACCTGGAGGTGTTTCTTGGATAAAGAGGATTTGATAGCATCTGACAGCAGTATGAGTGACATGGTAGGGAGGTATAGGACAATGTGGTGTAGAAATCAGAGCTCCCGGTCACACTGAAAAACTAGGATGTTGCTTTGTGAGATTTACTTCAGTATTGGAGTCAACAACATGCATGATTAGCTTTTTAAGTGTCTGTACGTGTGTGCATGGGAATTCCTTTACATTTGGTCTACTGGTTTGCCCTGTGACTGCTTCTCCCTGCAGGAAAGCATTTTTGTGCCTGGGGTACCTTGAGCTTTTTGGTAATAACATTTTGCGACTCGAAGGAAGTGATCCAGGAAAGTCTTTAAATCTGAGAGGGGATTTAAAAGCAGTAAATGCTGCCATTGAGCCAGAACTTTTAGGACTCTCTAAAGGTCCCATACGGTAAAAAGTGGGATTTTCATGTCTTTTTTAAATCATAAACCCAGTCTAAGTGCCGTATAACACTGTAAATGTATCAAAAAATGGTCAATCCATGAAGAAATGCACATTATTCAGAAACTATGCATTCAAATGAGACGTCAGGACTTCTGAAACTTGGTAAAATAGAGTGTGTCAGACAGAGAAAGAATACATACATTGTTGAACATTAGCGAAGACAAATGTATAAAAAGAGATGGAGAATTACTCATGTTTACTAAACAAACAAGGGGAGATGGTTTGAGACTTGGACGCTTTGCCAAGAAGACATAGAGTAACAGATGGAGAGAAGGAGGAAATGCAAATATTCTTGATGTCTTTCTGCAACGTGTCTGCGTCAGAGGACTGTCTCTGAGCTGAAGTCAACACCGTCTGAAGGGCAGATTTCTGTGCTTGTTATAAAATGCTGTAGATGGTTATCTTCTTAGGAACACTGTGGGGTATAAAGTAATGGTTGTAATGCCACCTGTTCACCACATACTTAATGGTTCACACAGGAATAAAAGATAGAGAGAGAGCTGCTGGCCAAGGAGGTCATTGTAAAACCATTACGGTAAAATAAATATGACATTTTAGTGAATTCATCCTGCACCTCAAAGCAGTTCCTGATGAGCAAAAGGTATTTAGCTAGTGATATTTAATCTGCAATATTTTTTAGAACTATTATTCTTGCACATAGTTATTTTAATTTTTGTATTTATTTCTTATTTATTTTTTCATCTTGAAAAAAAAAATCTTGTTTCATTTTTTTTTTTAATTGTTATTTAAACATTTTTCGAAAATAAAACTAAAGGATCAGATAAAAAGACAAAATTAGAACATGATAATACATGCTCACAATATAGTTGTAGGTATGTAATTACACAATAAGCTATAATAATTCATACAAATACAAATCAGTGTGATTTTAAAGCTGATTTGTAGGCTTCGATAACGAGGAGGAGTTCGGCCCGATTAGCTTTAGTTGCTAACGCTATAGCTAATCACTTCTTCTATCTGATCCCTGCCAGAGCAACAAGGTACTTATCCTTTAAACTGCACACCTTTCGTGTAAAAGCAGTCACTACACTCTCTGTTCCTCTGAAGTGAAAGATTGTTTTCTTTTCATTTCAAACCTGACAGTAAAATGATTGTAGCTCCAACACCTCTGAGTCCCGCTGCAGGAGCGACACAGTTCACGCTGCCATTTATTTCTACACAAGCAGCACTTTTAATTCTATTTAAAGAGAAAGCAAAGAGGTACAGAGTTTATACCCCTCCAGAGACGTCCTGTGTCAGACAAAATGCTCTCAAACTAAAATTACAGTCAAAATCTATAAGGAGGGTGATGGAGGGGAAAAGGAAACTCAACATTTCCTTTATAAAGAAAACTACAGTTGGATGTTTTCCACATTTTACGCTCTAATACATCAAATACAGGTTGTCCCGGGACACTTAAAGAGGACAAATGATGCTCATTTTCAGATTCCTATTCATATTTCATGCCTCTACTGTCATGTCTCCATGCTTTAATGTTCAACAAGCTCTTTCTTTTTCTCATTCTGCCTGAGCTGCAGCACCTCTGAAACCAGAGCCCAGTCTGCTCTGATTGGATAGTTGGCTCTGTAGCTTATCATGGGTTGGAGCACTAGCCAATGAAAAAGTGCAGGTATTACAGAGAGATGTTAGGGGAGTAAGGGAGAGAAACGTTGGGATTTTAGCCTTTGCAGACCATTTACATGCACTAAAACCTTTATAACTGGTAAACAGAATAGGGACTCTTGTTCAAACTAGCCATTGACAAACACAGATCATCCGATGAGTTCTCAGGCCATTATCTAATTGATGCAGGAGGTAATTAGTTCCAAGACAGGAGATATGGCCGTGCTTAGTCAGTTTCTTTGGCTCTGTGAATGGATTTAATGTTGCAACATCAGGAGACTTGACGTTACGCATGCCAACTTTGTAAAGCCCTCTTGCAGGAATGAGATAAAGCTGCAGAGTCCTTTTCCAACTGTATGAAGTGGTGATGGTTGCAGCAACCGCTTATTATAAAGAACCATATTTTTGCTGTGTTAATTGTCTAGCAACTTCTAATTGACAGCCGGTAGGAGCTGGAAATATCGTCCTTTTACGTCCCAGCTGCCTGTGGGTTGTGGAGGAAATAACGACGTTTTAATGAGGCAGAATTAGCAACACCATCTAACTTCTCAATCCGTCATCCAGACTTGTTTTTGGGGGACAAGACGCATTTTGTCTAGCATGTAATTTGTTTTTTCCACTCTATTGTCCTGTCTGCGGTCGACAGCAGTGACTTATGAGAGCTGTCAGTCAGGCACGGAAACTTCCTCTGACTCAGGAATGTGATCATAAAGACGCGAGGAGAGAAGCGCAGCGAGGCAGAGGAGGCTCCATTGTTCTGCTGCTGAGAGACAAATGGCTTTTGCAAAAGTTACATGTTTTGTTATTATTTGTCACATTCCCTCTGCCAAAAACCATCTGGAAATAGAGGCATTGTATTTTTAGATGCGGCACGCTATTGGGAAGTGTTTGGTTTCTAAGGATTTATTCTTTAACTTTAGCTCTCCAACGCTGTGTGACAGACTGGAAGAAGAGTTCCCATTTAATAGTTGAAACATCTGTTTATAATCCAAAGTTTGGCACAACCTTTTTGCAGCCATGCTCGGAGCTTTTTAAAGATTGTATTTAGGCGTTATAAAATACTACAGCATGCCAAAATGCTCATAAATACAATGCTATCATGCTAATGGTAAGCAGATCCAATGTTTACCTTTTCAAAATCATGTTGCTTTTCTTTTGTAGCATTTTGAATTGGCTAGTTAGCATTGAAGACAACGTTTAGCTGGGGCTGATGGGGATGTTTTTTTGCAAGTAAATGATCATAAATAGTATCAGACAAACCAACATTTGGGACCATGAATGTAAATATAATGACAGTAAGGCAAGACAAGTGCATTCATGTTGTACCTTTCAACACGAGGCAACTCAAAGCGCTTATAATATATAATGAAATCACCGATATGTTTAAGAATAGTCATTAAAAAGCCAAAAAAAAACAAATAAAACATGCCAAAAAACTTATTAGATGGGTAATAACTAAAATAAGAATGGGAGGATGAAACCCTCTTTATTGTCACATACATGCACACAGCAGAGCACACACAGTGAAATTGGTCCTCTGCATTTAACCCATCCTAGTGCTAGGAGCAGTGGGCAGCTATTGTGCAGCGCCCGGGGAGCAATGGGGAGGGGGGATTGGAGGTGTCCGGTGCCTTGCTCAAGGGCACCACAGCAGGGCCTAGGAGGTGAACTGGGACCTCTCCAAGTAGCAGTCCACCTTCCATGTTTTTTCAAGTCTGTTCGGGGACTTGAACCGGCGACCCTACGATTCCCAGTCCAAGCCCCTACTGACTGAGCCACTGCTGGACTGCAGCAGCTCTTACCTCTTTTAAATCCAGGCTAAAGACTTTACTAGGTTAGCTAAAGAATAGGTTAGTTTAATATATGAATAGTTATTTGATTTAAGTGGTAGCAGAGGCAAATTAGTAAAGTCTTTAGCCTGGATTTAAAAGAGGTAAGAGCTGCTGCAGACCTGCACGTTTCTGGGAGTTTTGTTTGGAGTATAATAACTGAACGGTGGTTCTCCGTGTTTAGAGACTCTTCCCCTGGGATGGCTCATAATTTAGCACGAGATCAGAAATACATCTTGGTCCTTAACCATTCAGTGCTTTATAAACCAAGTGTTTTGAAGGACAGGAAGTCAGTCTAAAGACCTCGAAACTGGACTGACGTTATCAAACAGTGCTCAAGATATTCGTGTCAGAACCAAAGTGTTGGATCGACCAACATTCCCATATTTTGATCTACGTCCCCAATTTCTACAGATGAAGCAAAGCTAGAATAAAGCCGTACTAAAGCAGCCAAGAGTTGAATGTTTTCTGCATCAATTATTTGCTGTTTGAGTCCAAAAATAACTATCAGAGCGGTGGAAAGCCCTCCTCACTGTAGTGTAGTTTCCCTGAAGCGAAACAGAACATTTCTCGCCTCTCTGACTCACAGTTAGTAGGAGGAGAGATGTGTATTCATGAGCAGTACTCTCCTGTAAGTGTTCAGCATCTCATCATATTTGTTTTTCTACAGAATGCAGAGGTGTCCGTGTTCGAGGTGAACATCCGGTTCGTTGGAGGTCTGCTGTCCGCCTACTACCTGTCTGGGAAAGAGGTAAGAAAAGCACTTCCTGTGGAGTTTCCTCATGAAACTTTGAGGGAAGATCTCTGCTCTGATTGATGAGCAACAAATGATGGATTGTTGACACTGAGTCATTGAATGGGAGCTTTTATACACTGAAAATCTTTAGTTATACCGCTTTTAACAGCTCATATCCCTTCAGGAAGTGCCTAGTACATCATCTTTTGAGTTTCCTCGTTTAGTCCAATACCAATCAGTGTTGACGGCTGGAAAAGATCCTGATTTGTTGTTCCTCTGAGCTTTTGTTTCATGCTGTGGATATTGCAATGTTAATCTTAGTATAAAATGAAATAAATGGTCTTCGGTTCTTTCGTTTTCCCCCTCAGGAACGTCCTTGCATGTTGGCAAGAACATCGGAGGTTGTCTTCAAGGTGTCTTAGATATTTAAAAGTGAGGGTCTGCCTTTTTCCCTGTTTTGAGTTAAAAGGGAATACAAAGGTGGTACTTGAAAGACCTTTGGCGGGAGGACTGTGGAGAAAAGAGAGGGACTCCAATTTTGTTACATATCGTAGTCCTGCGATATGTGTCTAAATCTGCCTAGCAACAAGAGGCTGTGACATAATATCAACAGGGTATTACACCCGATTCAGGGATCGTCTTTTCCCTTATATCGTCTCTACTTTGTCTTTTAATTACACTCCTCAGTGCCTTAATGTATGATAAGACTTCACCAAATACCTCTTTTTGAATCCCATCCTAAACCCTGATACCTGCAAAGTATTTTTTTGGAACGTCTTCATATCTGTTTCTTTACTGATATCACCCGAGAGACTTTTATCTGCTCTTCTGTTGACACTCCGGCTGTAAACTGTACTTTTATACACAGGTTCTAGTATCCTAATCTGCAGCATCGTTGTAGCGCTGAGCGAGCCGGAGCTGTGGGGCTAAGTGCTTCTTTATTAGCGGCTGAGATAGGAGGATTCAGACTGGGATTCTCTGATAGCAAACACTTTTTCCAACATCCATTAGCCTTAAACTCACAGAAGATCTGCAGGAATATATTTCCGTATTTGTCAAAAGCTGGATTTTTAAGGACTTTGGCTTGAAGTTGGTGGTAAAAACACAAGAGCAGTAATTTTTGCTTACAGAACACTTACCGAAGCAACGTTTTTAGATTTCTAATCATTTATTTAACACTTTTAAAGGTGTTTAGCGCCTCTAGCACCTCTTCTGTCTTTATATAACTTACTAAAAACCAAAGAGCATAATTCAACCATCATTTAAAGTAATTACTACAGTCAATATGTACAACATTATAACTCAAATAATGAGGATTAAGTGTTTAAAGTGGGCCTTAAATGTCAGTAAGCATGCAACAAACAACAAAAAATGTACATTCACTTGTTATTCTGTATACTATTTCCAAGTTTTACCAACTCTGTGTGTCTAAATGTAGTTCTTTGTCCAACAAAAAGTAAAAACCCCAAATAAATGGAAATATTCACTATTTATAAACCAAAAAAGGGAGGGATAAGCATTATTGTTTGAGGTCATATAAAGAGTATTATCTCTGGTTTAAAGACATTTAGTACATTTGCAGTCAAGATTATGATTTGCATAACAAGCCAATCAGATTCCTAGAAAAGTTAACAATATATATGAAAAGCCACAAAACAATTAACCAATTAATAAGTTGCAAAACACTGGAGGCCGACTGTGACTCATCATCACTGTGTATCCATTGCTTCTTTATGAGAGACCATCCGTTCCTCTGTCATTGTATGTCAGCCTTGAGAGGTCGCAGCTGCAGGTCAGGGTGCCCTGGAGGATGGATGGATGGACGGAGGTGGGTGGATGTCTGATCTGATGGGTGTCCTGTAGGCTGATGAAGGACAGGATGACTGAGGGCTGCTGCTGGTCCGCCTCTGAAGGAGTGTTAGTGTCGAGCTGAGGGGGTTTCTGGGGGGTACAAAAGCAAACAATGACTTCAAATAAGTTGTTTTGAACATCCAATGGGTCATAAAGCTCAAAGTTATTCAGTTTTACAATCAAACAAGTGAAAATAAATAGTGAAGCAGGTTATAAGTAAGGGATAAAGTCCGTTTTTAACATCTTAGCCTTTCTCTTTCTTGATTGTCCTTAGCAACGGTCATTACAGTCCTTGACAGCCGTGTGTTCTACTGTATTAACGTGTCACATGTTCTGAATTGACCAATCAGAATCGAGTATTCAGCTAAGTGGTGTAATAAGGGTTATACAACTTGGAAAAACTGCAACTACTTGGACTGAAATTGCAATTTTGAAGTGATTTCTGTCATGATGTCCTCCTTCAAGAAGCTCCATACCCAACAAAGATTATTCATGCATCATGTAGAAATACCTAATAGAGATATTTTCCTTTTATCAAATATTGCAGATACCACAGTATGTTGATATTACTCTATTTCTTCTTGTGATTGCTATAAAACATCGACAATTTCTGCAGCCCTGCTGGATCTATACTCCTTGAAAGGAACCTCAGTATTTGCGGATCATTATTGCACCAATTGTTTAATCTACTAATCATTTAAGGCTCCAGTGTATGTTGGGACATCCTTTCAGTGATAACATCTGTCATACTGATTAAACTTATCCTTTAATCATGTTATTTTTGGTGCATTATGATCAGTATATACTATATTATTTTTAATTGATGTTGTTTATTCATGTAAACCTCGGCCTTGGTCCGTAAAACAAAATCTGGATGTGCACTCAAAGCATTTTTTTTTATATGAACACTCCAGTTTTCCACATGCAAAACCTTAACCTCTTAAACCGGTGCTTGTGGAAACACACTCATGGTAAAAAGCTCTCGCAGATAAAGTGGATCTGTACTGCGGGTACATTTAGCAGACTGACGGACTGATTGAACACTGGTCAGGCTTTATGTAACTCCCCATTTGGAATGTGTGTTAGATGACGATGTACCTGACCTGCTCAGATGTTCCACCTCAAAACCCAAAGAGACCACAGACAGACGAGCTGGATGGATAGAGAAACAGATTAGATGTGACCTCAGAAACTATTCAGCCTCTTCACTTCCTCTCTGTAGAGCTGCTGTCCGAATGGAAAATGGATTCATCCTTTGACAACTTCATAGTTCCTCTATTAGTTGGGCTTATATATAGAGTATGAAATATGATTGGAAGAAGTTGTAGTCACGTCTCTGTGGAGATATTTAGTAGTGGCCTACTTAAAAGGGCCGGGAGATATGGTGATAGAATCAAATGTCAACATCTTTTCGAACAATGAAAGGACAGTTTTCCTGGGTTTAATAAATAGACGTTAGGTTTTTTAGTACAACAACTTCACGACACTTGATCTTACAGGTAGTCTGACTCCAGGTATAAGAGATACACCTGAAATGGTTTGTTCTTTCAGTATTCAGCCTCTTTCTTTTCATGTGCTGAACTATCAGTTACCCTCTGGTGTTCACACTTGAAGAATGGCTTTTGTTAAGGATCAATGGATCAACTAGTTTAACTGGAAGCTGCTGCTGAGGTGTCTCCTTGCTATTGTTTCTGATAGCAAGAAGACACGTTGAAAAATCACATTACATTACATCCTATTTAGCTTCAATAATAAGTGAGATAAACCATGAAGATACAAGCTCAAAGTAGCAAGAATCCGGCAGCTTTGAAGAAGACGAACACTTTGAAAATGCCAAAAGTGTATATAAAGACAAAGGCATCATGCAGTTCATGCTCCTTTATGTATCTAGTTTGCATCTAATCCCTTTAGATGACTCCAGTTGTGTCTAAAGGAGGTCTGTAAGACGCCTAAGAATCCGCCGCTTTGGTTTGGCAGTGACAGGATTTCCACTTTAATCGGGATTGTTCTAAAGGGATGAGCGAGGCATCTGGGACACTCATCCGTCCATCAGCAGATTACTCCGTCGAACACAACCAAAGGAGCTGGAGATTAGTTTCCATCACAATCAAGCAATCATTGTCCCTCGTTGTAATCACTGCAGGATGAAAAGCTCCTCTTTATAATGAATAACAGCTTATTTTAAATGTCGATCTTCACAGCGAGGATCAGGTTTGATTCCTTCACACTTTAATTCCAATTTAGCGTATTACAATCATTTCATGAAGACATGCCTGAGGGTCTTATTTTGTGATTATACATTTTGTTATATTGCTTCATGCCTTGATTCTCTTCATTTGCTTTTTCCTTCCTATTTGTACATTTTCTACCTCTCTGAAATATCTGCCTTTCTTTTCCTCCCTTTTATTATTTGAATGTCTCATAGAAATAAATAGGAATATTCTGTTGTTCCCACTGGAAACAAGTTCAAATATACTCGACATAGCCAGTATGCATGCTAAATCAATTTATGTTTTGCTGAGTTGTTGTTACAATGCTTCCTTATAATCCACAAAGGAAATATAGGAGATGCTCAAGAGTAAAAACATAAATAAAAAGGTCAACTTAATTGTGGATGATGCGGAAAACTATCTAGAAATATCAAAAAATATGTAAAAAGAAATACATCTAAAGGTAATTATATTAAACTGTGCAAGTGTGGTACCTTCTGATTTAAAAAATAACAGTAAGGTAGGTTGATTTCATGTTTACTGCAGAAAAATATACAATAAAAGAAGATTTATTATGCATGTAGCATCCTCTCTCAATTCCCTCCCTTTCATTGTTTTTAATTGTACTCCTCACATGTTTCCAATTCATTTTACACATCAACCATACCTTCTTTTACTTTATGTTCCCTTACAATACCTTCTGTCATGCGCTAGTCCTTCATATTTACTTTCTTCTATCTCTTTCTCTGTCCTCCTTGAAGCACTCGTCTTTGATTAGTAGTGGAACTGGATTTCGCTCATCCCTCCCATACATCGTTTCCTTCCTCCCTTACATCACCCTCCCCTTTCTTGAGGTGGTTAAAAGCCTCAGAGTAAGGTTCATATACAGCCAGAAGCAGCCGTACTTTAACTGATCAATTTTTCATCAAAAAGGACGAGGTCTCTTTGAGCCGGAGTCGGAATAGGACTGACTGAGAGTGACGCTTCAATTTCTCCTCCTGACTCTTTGCAACCACTGTCATCCCTCTGTAACAGCTGATCCATCACCATCCTGAACACAGCTCTCTGTAAAGAATAACATCCCAACGTTTCTCTCCCACACGATGCTTTGGTGTGCATGTAAATGGTCTACAGAGGCTAAAATCCTACAATTGTGCTTCTATTGGCTAGCGCTCCAACGCCTTGTACGTGATAGGCTAAGGGGCGGGACCAATCAGTCTGGTTTCAGACAGAGGGTGAAAAGAGGTGGTAAACAGGCAGCATGAGGAAAATAAAGAGATGTTTAGACATGTCCCAGTAAGGATTTAAAAACAAATATGAACCCTCTCTAACCTGGGATACCTTTGTAGAGCTACTACTTTTACACACTGTAAGAAAGGGGCCAAACCCACAGTCATTGTTCCCTACAGCAATGCTTCCTGATGTCCAGCCAAAGCACATACAGTTCAGCTTTCTTTAGGTTGGAGTGGTCATTTTCCAACATAATGCTCCTTTTATAGTACTAATTTCCCTCTTCAGGCATTGCTTCTTTTGCCGAGCTGCTGTAAAGGGATATGTCTCTGTTGAATGTAGACTTGATTGCTTGTAATGACTTTAATGGAAAAGGGTTTGGGTTTAACTTGACCTGACATAACACCAGCAAGCAAACTACTACAGCTGCCAGGACAAATGAGTCTTACTGATGGGGCCAGCACAGAGATTTCTGAGTAATAAAGTTCAACATATAAGTTAATAAATAAGGCTCCTCCAACAATGCAACATGCGATAGACCAAAGACATCAAATGGGGCAAGAAATGTGAACAATTGCCATCAAAACTGTGTTACTGATCTTACCCAATCCCCCCCGGGATAGATAAAGTATTCATCCAGATAGGGATTGCCCGTTGGCGAACGTCTCTTAGATCTGCGGCGTTCTTGAAACGGCGTCTGGAGAGTCGCCCGCTTTCCATTGGACCTCGGCGCAGATTGACTGATTTGTTTTGGCTCGGTTTGGTTGTTCGCTGTGTTTTCTGTGGCATAAACAACAGGAATTAGCTGAACTTCAGGTTCCTGTTGCCAGGCCTTAATTCATTTCCTCTTTATGGTCAGTGATTAATCAGATGGCGGCCGGAGCATGCAGCGCGGCCTGGCTCGCTCTACGACTCCAGCGCCACTTTGCCAATTCCTTCCTGCTAATTGATTGGTCTCCATTAAAGTTATATTCACAGAGCTCAGCACACTGTTATCTGCAATCAGGCAGGCATTCATCTTCCTCTTTCTTCCGCAGCCTTCATGATAACCTCACTGAATATTGTTTCAGATGAGAGGAGTTCGCTAGGAAGCTTTCAGAAGTAATTAGGATGAAATCCCACCAATGACTCATTAAAGGATACAGGTGCTGCGATGCTGACGTGTGCGACTACACTTTGATTAGGGCATTCTCTACGTAATTGCTGAGGTCTGCATCTCCATATTTAATGTCAATTTCTCAAAAGGCTCTAATGTGTTGCTTTGCCTTTAACGTTTTCATCCATGTCCCATATTTTAGGAGTTTTGGGATGGAACAAGGAAAACATGATTAAGTTCTTTTAAATAACTCGACACAAAAAGGTTATTGACCATTTTGCAGGCTGGCTTACGGACACGTCTGTATTTCCTGAAAAAATATCTATTTTCTATAATTTAGCAACTATTTTTTTGACATAATATTCTATAAAATGTAAAAAATAGATTCAATCATCATGGTGTGATTTCTTTAAGAGGATCTGAACAAAACAAATGCATTATATGATTAGAATGACTGTTTATCTCCATAGTACTTCATTTAAAATGGTATTTAAACGCATATAAGTGATACCAGAGGCCTCAAATATCTAAAAAATTAGGGATTTTATTAAGATCCACCTTGCTAGGACCAGGTTGGACCCCTTTTGCCTTCAGAACTGCCTTTATTCTTCGTGCAATTCACTCAACAAGGTCCTGGAAACATTCCTCAGGGAGGTTTTGATCCACATTGACAGATTTGTCGGCTGCACATCTCTCTCCTTCCAGCACATCCCAAAGGTGCTCTATAGAAGTGTTTGAACTTCAGCAGGTCGTCTTGTTGAACAGGTGTACCTAATAATAAAGTGGCCAGTGTAGTGTAGCATTACATAAGAGCGGCATTAAACAGAACAGGAGCCGCTGTAAGTGAAGATCAATGCACACGCAGCAGATTGCACCTGACAGTTTAACACTTATCGCACTGACGTTTGCAAACCGCAGGCAGTCGGGATGTACACAATGATGCGCCATACGGCTGACAGGATGCTATATCGAACAGCTGCTTTTGTTTTAAAAAAAACATCACATTATAGGGCTTCACTTTCTCACAGGGACTGGAGGAAGCCTTTTAGAGAATTCACTCACAGCAAAACAAGTGTTATGATGTCCAACATGTGATGCACACATGAATTAAACCCTCCTCTTCAGGAAGTAGTTATCCCCCCAAACACAAGGTTAGGATCCCTACTGTGAAATGAATGTCCAAACAAATTGATTCATGCTGTCAGGGCTTCGTGTGATTCATCATAATTCATGCTAGCCCTGAGTCAATGGATAATGAATACAACTAGCTTCAAGGTAGCGACGGGCTTTCTCTAGCTTGGGTTTGAGGTTAGCTCGTGGCTAAAAAGCACACGTGTGAACGGATTAATGGGACACCCACAGTCCACTGATAATAGCTCTGCTTCCCATCTTTATGTGTCCACCTCTGGCTCCACATGGAGGTGTGAAAAATACCTACAGGAAGCACGACTCTGACTACATGATAATGATTTATGACTGAACAAAACCTGCGTTCAACTTCAGTGAAAAATACCAAGAGCACGAGCAAATGGCAGATGTTTGGAAACCAGTGTCTGACATGTTGATGTGTGCTTTTGTCTTCAATTGCCCCCTCCTCTAAATCCGTAACACTGTGATTAGACAGAGCCAGAATGCACCAAATCCAGATGCACATGCAGAGGTGGAAGAAGTACTTGTATATTTTACTGTGATTTAGGTAAAAGTAGACAAACTTTGATCCAAGGCGAACTGATGGTGCTATGATTCAGGCATAAGACGCCCCATGATCCCCGGCTTGAACTGAATGTAGACAACAACACAAAACACATGTGACACACACAGACGGGGTGAGAGTTGGAGACCTGTGAGAATAAAAATACCTCAAAGCATGACACGGTAGATCTTCTTTACATGGACTTATAAGCATCCAGGAAACGTAGAAATGTGGTGGTTGTCATACATGTTTCATGCATGTGTTTGTATCTAACCTTTGTAATCATGTCCCTCTATGTGTCTTTGGGTTCGGTTAAACCTGCCACTCAGGTGAATTTATTTTCACAAACCTGTCAGTGTGTCTGTATTTTCTAGATCCATGTTCCTAAAACGAAAACCACATAAAGGACGTAGATGTTATGAAAGATTCCCCCCTCCTGTTCCTTGGGCAAAATACTGAACCCTGAGGTGCTCCCGATGGCCGAAGGTGTGTGAGTGTGTGTGAAGGTTAGCTTCCCTAGAGCAAGTGGTGCTGCTCCGCATGAATGAGGTGTGAATGGGGAAATGACTCGTAGTATGTGAAGTGCTCTGAGGGGTCGAGAAGACCTGATAAAGCACAGAAGTACAGAACCACTGTGACCAGTATAACTAATATGTCCCTTCATGAATAGAATGAGTTGTATATAAATGGAAGGATCCGTCCATTTTAAGTATGGCTGTTATCTACTCTAAAGCACAAAACCAACTACTGCTTTATACAAATGAGGACATATTACTGGCTGAATATGTGTAAAAATACATTTTGAATTAAGTATTGTGAAGCTAAAGAGATATCCTGATCTCTAAATCGCCTTCTGAAGACCGAATAAACAATCTTCGTTTGGTTCAAATCATCTTAAAACATCCAAACCACGATCACTGTTATTATATATTTTAATTTATGATAAGAATAATGATAAAGAGTTGCAATGTCACTGAAATAAAATCCACAATTCCAATGTTTATTTCTGTCTGATACAAAGCCTGTGGCGCTGCTTTCTATCAACACCTGGCTCTGATAGAGACGCTCTCTCACAGACGGCGACAAGCTCACTGACACAAAGCCGCCCAGAGTAATCCCATCTCTGACCCCTCACACAGCGGGTCAGCATACACACACACACACACTCACACACACACAGGCAGAGCGACAGACAGCTTCTATCTTCTATCCCCAGGAAATCCCATTCACTTAGAGATAAAAATTGGCTTTGCTGGAGGGACAAAAAGAGAAAAACAAGCCCCCTCCTCCCCACCAGCAGCATCCTTTTCCCCCGTTCCCCATCTCTGCTGTTCCCAAGCAAAGTGCCTTACACACACACACACACACACACACACACACACACACACACACACACACACACACACACACACACACACACACAGGGCAAAGGTTATTTACCAGCCGTAGAGAAGGCATCTTCTGGATATCTATCTTAATCTCTTTTGAGAATGGTCTAATCTGCTCTGAGGAGGAAGAGGAGGAGAGGGGCTACAGATGGAAGGATTGAGGACAGAGGAGGACATTATACTGTAGTTATATGATGCACCTCAGTCTGTCACGCTTTAAATCACAAGTCCTGCGATCTGTTCTTTTATCTTAATTTAAATCTTATTTCTGATGTGCCGAGTAAGTCAGAGTGAAATCCCATACTTCACCGAGCTCAAACTTCCAGACTTATCGATGTGTTTTTATTCACCATATTTGACTTTGGAGTACTAACATCCCAGTGGTTTGTTATGTAAATGTAAAAATCTAAATTTCCAGTTTGATTCTCTGCTATTATGTAGCCAAATCATTGCCATGAAATTGCAGCTGGGTACTGTACTGTGGTTTGGATTACATGAGGAGGTTATTCATGAAAATATTGACACACCTGACCAATTCATAGTTCCTTTGAGGATGTAAATCATTATCTGATACACAGACAATGAGTGTGAGGAAGCCTGTGTCTGTTTATGTTATCGGTATGAATAATTTCTGGTGTGTGTACTGGCTCTAAGAGAACAATGTGCACATCCCAGTTGGAAAACCCAGTCTAAAATCGCTCTGTAGTTATTCCTAGAGACCTCGAATAAACACCGTCCGGGTTTATTCTGTGTTGCTGTTGTAATGTTAGAGTCAAATGAAATATGCATGATAAAAAGATTCACTGTTTAAGCTGCAGACAGTATAAAAATAAAGACATTAACAATGCAGTAAAATTGCCATATATATCATTATGATCATCAGAATACTATATATGTTTTTATCCCAGAGGAAATTGGGTTTATTGCTCCATTTAAGAATTAAATAGTACAATTATAATAATTTTAAAAAAGGATAAAAATATGTATATAAGCTTAAGGAGTTACACTAAGAATGTGCAATAAAAATAAAACACAATAAATACATGCATATATGAACAGAAGAAAGTAAAATGTCCAATAAAAGATTAATAAAATATAATAAATATTCATATTTAATATATAAACCTAGGAAGTTAAAGTAAAATCTCCAGTGAAAGATCAAATAAAATATGAATATTACTTTATAAAAGTAAATATGTGCACGTTGTACTTCAATATATACAGTTATTATATCATGTATGCAGCAATTGAAATTAAGCAGTCTGGTGGCAAACTGCATCAGGGTTGAACCTCATTTTGCTGAGTAATATTAAATAATGAATATGCTGCTGGATTAAATACAGCTCTCTCTCACACACACA